>NC_053038.3:139070384-139077884 GCF_002575655.3 Aegilops tauschii subsp. strangulata | reverse complement strand
ACTTGCACCCCTAGTTACGCAAAAGTGCAAGCAGAGAAGCGGATGACCGGACCTTACCAACATACTCAAAAAAGTATTCTATACTGGGGTCTGTGCTCTTGACAAGCAGTGTTTCCAGTCTAGCTGTGTCAAATCGGGTGTGAAGTGTCCTTCTAGGTTCTGGCTGGTAGAGCAGAGGACTGAAAATCCTCTTTAGTTTCACGCATGGGACTCTAAATCCCAATTGCGCTAGCTCTGTGGTTCGATTCCACAATAGAACGAACAATGAATGAATGTGGGCGGTCAACCAGGTAAGCCTGTGCCCAGGAAAGAAAGGACTAGGGAGGGATTGAGAGAAGCTTTCACAATGGAAATGAAAAAAAGCATATCGTTCTTAGAAATTGTGGAATTTGACTCAGTTAGAGCTATGGTTTAGCATCAAGAGGGAAGTTTTGTAAAAGCAACAGGAAGAATTGCTCAGATACCCGTGAGCGTATATAACTTGGGTCGTGTTATAAATGCTCTGGCTAAACCTATTGATGGGAGAGGCAAAATTGTAGCTTCCGAATCTCGCTTAATTGAATCTCCTGCTCCAAGTAGAATTTCCAGGCGTTCCGTATACGAAGCTCTTCAAACAGGGCTTATTGCTATCGATTCGATGATCCCTATAGGGCGCGGTCAGCGAGAGTTCATTATTGGGGACAGACAGACTGGCAAAACAGCAGTAGCCACAGATACAATTCTCAATCAAAAAGGGCAAGGTGTAATATGTGTTTATGTAGCTATCGGTCAAAGAGTATCCTCCGTAGCTCAAGTAGTAACTACTTTCCATGAGGAGGGGGCCATGGAATACACTATTGTAGTAGCTGAAATGGCGGATTCACCTGCTACATTACAATACCTCGCTCCTTATACGGGAGCAGCCCTGGCTGAGTATTTTATGTACCGCGAACGGCATACTTTAATAATTTATGATGATCTCTCCAAACAGGCACAAGCTTATCGCCAAATGTCCCTTCTATTGAGAAGACCTCCCGGCCGTGAGGCTTATCCAGGGGATGTTTTTTATTTGCATTCACGCCTTTTAGGAAGAGCCGCTAAATTAAATTCTCTTTTAGGCGAAGGAAGTACGACCGCTTTACCAATAGTTGAGACTCAATCTGGAGACGTTTCCGCCTATATTCCTACTAATGTAAGCTCCATTACAGATGGACAAATATTCTTATCTGCGGATCTATTCCATGCCAGAATTCGACCCGCTATTAATGTGAGTATTTCTGTTTCCAGAGTAGGATCCGCGGCTCAAATTAAAGCCATGAAACAAGTAGCTGGCAAATCCAAATTGGAACTAGCTCAATTCGTAGAGTGACAAGCCTATTATTCGCCTCTGCTCTCGATAAAACAAGTCAAAATCAATTGGCAAGGGGTCGACGATTAAGGGAATTGCTTAAACAATCCCAGGCAAATCCTCTACCAGTGGAAGAGCAGATAGCTACTATTTATACCGGAACAAGAGGATATCTTGATTCGTTAGAAATTGAACAGGTAAAGAAATAGTTCAATCACCCCAGAATCGTCGAAATCCCCTCGAAATGGAGAGCGGCGCAAGTCTCACACTCTTTCTCTCACTCTCTATCCTCTGTCTTTCATATTTTCCCCTCGTAGCTGATACAGTGAAATATTATTATGTAAGGGAGCTGATCCACAGGATTCAATGGTGAATTCTGATTTCCCCACAGACTGAACCAAAGGAGAAGAACAGAATAATTCACTGGTGCAGGCGGAGCAGCAAACCTTCGTAGAAAAGGGAGAGGGTATACCTAGAAATGATGAAATCAACCAGCACTGCATTGCTAATTGAATAAAGGAAGATGCCGACTACTTTCTAAACAGAACAATGAGAGTCCCGAACAATGGGAGAATGGAGCTTCCCATCTATGAACCAATCGCTAGACTATATCGAATCGAGCTCAAAGGTTTGTGCAACTTATCTATCAAGCCACACTTCTTTACTTCGAGATAGCGCATTCCACACTTCTTTACTTCGCTATAGAAGTAGGATCCCAGCCCACAATACAATCAGTAGTTTACTTAACTGATATAAAGAGTTTCCCCTGCCTGCCCCTACTATCAATTGATAATACATAAATGATCCGGGGCTAGTGTTGGGTAGCCGGGCCCACTAGAATTCAAGTGCTTCTTATCAATTCAATACGCCCTTAACGGATCCCCGTGCTTTATCTCCATTGGGTGGAGCAAGACCCTTGTCCTATCTTTTCTTTACAGAGCAATAGAAATGATGGTTGCCCCTCGCTGCACTGACCTATGATATCTCAGAAGAGAGAAAGACTTCTATAACTTGCCAATGATATCTAGTGGGCACTACGAACTCCAGGCATACTGTACTTGACCACCCTACTTTGCTTTGTCCCTATTAGGTGAAATCAATACTTACTTTCAATTGGTAGAGAGGAAGAAGAGAACTGACACTAGTAATAGGTTGATGACTTCTCTTAACAGAACTGACACTAGTAATAGGTTGATGACTTCTCTGACTTAATAGCTGGCCGACTTCTCTTCATGGATCACCGTTCTATATAGTTAGGCGCAACATCGCGTTTAACCACCTATCCCTATTCCCTCAATCGATACCGTCCAACTATCCTTTTATTGGGACAACAGCATACTTCTCGTTAGGGATAATAGTTCCTATACTTAACTAACCTCTCTACGCAATCACTGTTTGACACATCATTCTTTCAGCTTTTCGTTCTTGACGACTCTGTTTGACGGAGCCTGACCTTGAACTAGCTTTTTGCAACAGAAACCACTATCTTTACTTTCCTTTAGCAATAGTATCTAACTATCAATTCATAAGAGTCAAACGGGTGGGTCCATCCCATCTATCGACAGGTCCTGATACCGGATCTGGGAAACAAGAAATACTCGCTGCAATTCCTTAATGAAAAACAGACCTATCTTCTCTTGAAAGACTGTCCTTTCCTCGCTTGTTATTGTGTTATCAATGAAAGAAAGCTGGATACTAACTTCTTCCCAAGAGCTCTATCAGCCCTGAACTCCTTAGCCATACGACTCTTCCTTAGTTTCCTAATGCTGGTGGCCCTAGCTAGTGGTGAGACGGGGCATATACTATTCTCGGTCTTATAACGAAGAGGTTGCCTAGTTTGAACCGAACACTGTACTTGATCTCTCCTCCTATCACAAACAAGTCTCTTCCCCCGAGTCCTAGTAGACTAGTCCAAGTAGCCCGGGACAATAGCGTCCCGTCTCTTCGCTGACCCCTGGCACACAATCACTATAAGACAAAGCAAGACAAACCTCTCTTATCCTTCTGGGCTAGAAGTTACAAGTTTCCTGTTCTGGTTTCGGCTTGAGGGAAGTGCCTGAAATCGATTCAATTCTTATCTCCGATTTCGAACTCCGGCTGGATTCTTATGACCAAGAGCTATTTTATTGGTCAGAAGAATGGAAGGACAACGAGAAGATGGTTCGGTTGCTCCTGCTGGAATATTCCATTTATTTAATACTCCGACTCGCGTAACCCCGAATGGCAATGTTGTTATTGTGGTTGGTCAGATCAATAAGACAACAAGGGAGTCAGAATATTCTGATAATAGCAAACAGGCTTTGGAATCTATGGAAGGAGCCTTCAATGCTTCTCCAGTGTCAACCATTAGTCGATAACAGAATGAAATGCCACAATTAAGTTGAAAAAGAGAGTCATTAAAAAGAGGCATGCTTGAAAAAGAGTACAAATAATATGTTATGGATGTGAGGAGCCTCACCCAGTACTTTTCTTACTAAACTAAAAAACTCTACTCTCCTTTCACAGCCAACCCACCCATTGCTTTTTCAAGCTCGATAAAAAGGAAAGTTCACATGCCAATCCTTACCATTGGTAACTGTAATTACCAAGCCTAACCTTTAACTGAATATTGAGTAAAGCAAGCAAGAAAGAGGGAAGGAGCAGCTGTTTTCGAGCTAGGCTCGATCCCTTTTTCATCCACTTCTCGCTATTTGTAATTCTACTTGAATTAGTTCTTCCTAAGTTTAGTGAGGTGAGTACTGCATCCATAACTAGAGGACTTGCTTTTCTTCTTGGCTCCCAGGGGAAGTTGGATTGGATAAGAGGAATTGAAGCGCAAGGAAGGCAGTCGGTATTCAAACAACTATTCAGAGTTCCCAACTCTGGGTAAAGGAAATCTTTACTTGACGACTGAACCAAATCCTTTGCCTTTATTTATTCTATTATTTTGATATAGATGAGCTGAAAACAAAACAAAAATACTACTACGTTGGGACAATGACCCACCTTTCTCTACTCAACCTGTCATCTTCTCTCCTCGCTCCCTGGGACAAATAAGACTATTTATTAAGTGATAAACAAGAGAAACTAGTGATATTATCTAAGCTTCTGGCCATGTCTGATTGGCATTCAAGTCTACCTTCCACTGCTTGAAAAGGCCTAGCACCGTAAGTAGCAATTGGCAATGTCCAAACTCAAACGTCGTATTTTATCTAAGCACAGGAGTCGTAATAAGGAAAGAAGACATAAGAATGGGAAGTATCCGCTAGTTATAACGTAGTATAAAGAGAGCAATTTCATGGATCTTGGTCACAATAAAAATAATCCAATAATGATCTATCAACTAAATGAGTTTATTATATAATCCTGTATCTTCAAGGTTGTTAAGATGATTTAGTAGATGTGTCAGTATCGTTTTCATCTGCCGTTGGGAGTGACTGCTTTGCTAATCTATCCTTTTATCCTTCTTTTCGGAGACAAGCACATATTACCGTAACCTAGTGATTAATATATCCTGTTGGTACTACTTCGTCGAGCAATCAATCATTTTTCCATTCTTGTTCTGAGGTTGTCAGCTTCCTCCGATGGCACCACTTGTACTCTCTGTCGGAATCTGTAGACATAGTTTCTGGGCTTCTTTAAAAACTGATCGACATAGTTGTCACACACAAACCTGCGCAACGGCTTTGGAGTAAAAGAATCTCTTGCCCGGTCACACACATCATCTCGAGCGTGGAATCTACTACTCTAACAAGATACTCGGCTCGGGTAAATCATGCTTTCGTTATGCGAGGAAAGTGAAAGGAAAGAGGGAAAGGGAGACACTGGGCAATCCGGAATCGATGAAATCACTGTTTTTTCGCCTTGTAATATGTCTGGTTACATTCCAAAGATGAATCAGACCAGGAGATAGATAAGCGCTATGGCGGACACATGAAATAAGAATTTGAAAAGTAATGATCAAATCCCTTTCTCGCCACGGTCGAAAGCACAATCCCTTTCTCTTCCTATACCGAAATCGTCGTTTCATTCCTCCGCAACTTCTATCGCGGACATGATCCAATCTACCTTGCAAGACAGATTAAAATATAACTTAAGGCTTTCCCAAGCTGGTGCATAACCTCTGGTAGAGGCATTCACCCAGAGACAGAGAAGTGGGAAACCGCGGATGAAAAGAATACCGAGGTCTTTGATAGCAAACTTCTACGCGAGCTTTCTAACTAAAAGGAATCTCTTATTCATATGGCATAAAATGGAAAAACTTGATGGAGATTTCTTCTCAATTTCCATGGTACAGTCCCTTTGCGTGCTACAGTTCCATTACTTACTACCTGAATTTGCTATATACGAAATTATGACATCTATGGTACTTGTCGTCTACTTCTGGTGGAAGCAATTCCAAAGGTGAAGATAATACTGAGCCGAATAGTAATGAGGGGAATGCAAAATCTAGCAAAGGTAAGAAGGGTCAAGGAAGAATAGCAGTGACTTATAAAAGGAAAGCACAGAATAAAAGGTAGGAGATCCGTCTTGATTTTTTGCATGTGGTCAATGCGTTTGCTGATTGATAACTGTCTAATCTTAAGATGGTTTTGTGGCACGTTACAAACATACATATACAGTCGAAATATAGTTGTGTTGAGTTAGGTTGAAGAATTTTTACCAGATTTTTAAAATGAGATATAGTGCTTCCTTTGTTCGGTAGGAGATTTTGCACTTTCATATTCTAGTTCCTCATTTGAGCGTTCGTTTGCTCTGTTGGTGGGGCATAAACTCATAAATAGTTTTTGCTTTTTCTTTAAATAATAGTAAAAGTATGCATTCAAGTAGTAGCTTTTTCTAAATAGTCGAGTAAAGTCGAGTAGGGCTGGCAACAAGGACTAGGAAGATACGTGCTAGTTTGTTTTTTTAGGGGAAGGCTTTATGCAAGATATGCACGTGAGTAGGTCAGTATATGCGTATTTGCCAATAGAGGAAAACACGTAGTAAGTAGGCTTGCTTTTTCGTAGGGATAGGTAGCTTGACAAGGGATGCCTGGGATAGCACATAGGAAAAGTATAGAAGGAAAGGCGGCAGGAAAGTAGCCATGGTCAAGGTAAACAAGTACTAGGTCTTTTCTTTCCGAAGCAAGTCAAGGACAACTAGGTCAGTCTGGGGGGGGGGGGCAATCCTCTAGATCGATACTTCTCTTCCACAGACTAAACGAATTAATAAACAATTTACAGAGTATTCTTACATTCCTATCTGGTCTGCATCTCTCCTATCGAAACTATAATATAACCTTAATGGAAGGGCCCTGGTTCTGCCTTGCCAAACCGACAAATCCAGAAATTGTAGATGAATTCATCGGGCTTAACGTGTGATTTCGTTATAAGTGAACAGGCGTCGTCGTCCAGCCGTGTCGAGTTGGGATTAGAGGAGAGAGCTCGAATGGATAGGTCCAGTGAGGCGGGTGTGGAGCACGAAGGATTAAGAAGGTCCTCTTTATTTCCGGAATCAACAAGAAAGACTTAGCAACCCAAATAAAGTAACCCTTTACCCCTCCCGAGTCTATCGTATCCATAGTTTCAGTGGGTATCGAACTGCGAAGCGAGGAAGCTATTTCAATTGAACGGGCTTACTTTCTTACTTGGTTCTTTTGTAGAACAACCTTGGTATGAAGCTAGACGATTCAAACTATATAAGCATAAGCAATTCAAACTAGACATTTCGACCTTCATCCCACCCGAGAAATAATAAGCAAAGAGCTCGTAAGTCGGGCATAGAGAAAGTGACTCCTGAGATTGAGGGGGATAGGATACTATCTCCTAGCACATATATGAAACGATAGCTGGTTTTCTACTGGGGGGGGGGCTTTCGATTGTAATTTTTACAATTAGTAGTTCTTGATTTCATAAACTCATAGTTAGTGTAGTTTGGTGTAGTCTTTTTTTCCGGGACGAACTGGATTCGAACCAGATAAGAGCCGTGCATTCCCTTCTTTCCAAGCATCCCTTTGGTTTCGTAGTTCCTAAAGAGAGGCAACCTCTATCTCTTTCTCTACATCTACGGGCCGGTAGGCCGGCCAACTAACTCTTCAAATGAAGCCCTTTATCTTTCTAACAAAAAAGAGAATGATGATGATGGCTACCATTCATTCCTCTAAAATGTTTTAGTCCTGTTTTTGGTAGCATACCGATCCTTCCATGTTTCCA